>NW_024081751.1:542739-571076 GCF_003009895.1 Hyaena hyaena
CCCCCCCCCCCCCCCACCTCACTCCAGGGCAGCAAGTTCTATCTTTCGTTGAAGCTGTGGTTATTTTATTTTAGTTTCCCTTTCGCATTTCATATTTGAAAAAATTGTGGGGCATTACAGTGCTACTTACATACTTTATTCCTAACTCAGCTGAAGGATTTTGTCACTTTGTTTCCTTCCGTCTTATGTCTATTTTTTTAAAAGTTTCTCTGTGGTGAATACAACGCTCCTACAGATAAAATTCTCACCTGAATTCCTTTATTTTTCAGCTCAAAAATTGAGGTGTAATTAATGCAAGCAATAGCAAGTCAGGTTGTGTAGGCAAGGCAATGGAAAAACTTCAGTGAGAGACAGAAGTTAAAAGTAGAAAGCAGCTTCCTGGAATAATTTTCTCAGTGTCACATGCCTGACTGACAAGCGTTAGATCAAAGGGCTGGGATGCAGGTTAGTAATATTTGCAGGAACAGCATTAAACTTAAAGTCAATAGTATATTGTGCCGAAGCACATATGTAATTCACATCTCTTTATACTTGCTATTTTTTGTGAAAGTTCACTTCATAAAATAATGCATTCAGTCCAATAAACACAACTAATACACAACACTGCTGATGTACAGGTATTCTGCGTTCTTGATTTAAACAAGGTGAAATAGAATAATGCAGCTTGGCCCACGTTCAATTTTTATCCACTTGAGCTTCATCTTTTAAGCTGTAGATGTGGACATTGTGTTGTGTCTAGTGTTCACCTTTCCTAGTTACAAAGTTAATTATGACAAGCTGATTGTTGTCTTCAACACTGATGACTAACCTCTGAAAGACGCTTGCAGTTTTACTTGATATTTGTTTTTGTTGAAGGTACAGTTAAAATGTGAAAGCCAGCTAGTCAGTTTTAGTTATTTCACAGGGATTTTTATAATTTTTTCTTCCTGTCTTTTATATGAAAATATATTATGGACTTTTTCTTCCTAATACTAAAAAGAGATGACAGTGAAAGTTTTAAAATTGCATCATCTGAAGGAAAGTAAACATAGAAACATAAGTAATTTAACCATATTATTCTGGATAACACTGATACTCATTAGGAGAAACATTTTTGTTTTTAGTAAACTCCTAACTGTCATTCAACATTTGTAACTCCATACATTTTCGAAGGTTGGGTATGAGATTTGGTTTTTTTAGACATAATAAATGTGCTACAACATAAAGTTTCTATATCATGTTGTAGATCTTATAGTTTTCTTCAATGATTTTTCCTCTTTAAATAAAACAAAAATTGAAGGAAACAGGTGCAAAATCTCTTAGATGAGTCATTTTTTTCATGTGTATTCATTAAGTTCATATGCATGTCTTTCTGAATGTACGTATACCTTAACTTTCCTAAATTCTCAAGATTATCATGAAAATAGATATTTGCTCTTGTATGAAAATAGCCTCTTGATAAAATGCAATATTGGAGTCAGGTACTTTATGTTGAAGCTTTATGCATCTTGGGGGGAAGTATAGGGAAATGAGATAAGCCATCTCTGAACTCCATGGGGAAGGATAGAGAGGTTTTTGATGATACCAGGGAATGGGAAAATTATGTTTGCTATTTCTATGTGGTTTCCTATTTCTCAGACCAATCCTCATGCCCCCAAATCACTACCAATGACTCTTGCTGCCTCACCCAATCTTGAGGGTCAGCAGCAAAAACTAGTTCATTCTTTCTTTCAGAGGTTCATTTCACTTAGATGTGTTAGAATTAGTGATGGAGGTGCCTGGGTGGCTGTCAATTAAGCATCTGATTCTTGATCACGGCTCAGGTCATGACCTCACGGTTTTTGGGTTCAAACCCCAAGTAAAGCTGTCAATGCAGAGCCTGCTTGGGATTCTCTCTCTCCCTCTCTCTGTCTCTTCTTTACTCACTCTCTCTCTCTGTCTCTCTCAAAATAAATAAATAAACTTAAAAAAAAAAAAGAATTAGATGATGGGACAATTGATCATCCTGGAAGGATACCCTAATATGGAACCTGTGACAGTAAGGAAGAAAAGACAGTGAAGAGAGAGACAGGTGTGACTATTTTTAAAGTGAAATTGTTTTACACCAGTGGTCAAGAAAAATGCATTTGAATTATTATTATTATTTTCCTCCAGTATTTGTTACAAAATGCTCTTTAACTGTGTTGATAATTTCCAAATCCCTTTGAAGATGAAAGTCATGGGTTGGTTATTTATTCTACTTCGTTTAATTTGAGGTTGACTACTCTAGTCACATCGTAGGGTCACAGGGACCCTTGCTACAGTAGGAATTAGTATTCTCTTTTAAGACTGCAAAATTCCTCCTCAAATGGGGAATTACTCTTCTAGAGAAAGTTAAAAACCTTTGTGTAGGGTGTTTTTCTGTTATAAATGAAAGTGCTTTCACATTTCTTGGTTTATGGGCCAAATTATATTTCCTAATGAATATACAACAAAGCTACATCCATATTATAATGTTTTAGGTTGGGAGGGGGCATGTTAAACAATCAGCTTTCCATTGATTGACTTTGTGTTCAAGTGCCTAGCCATAATTTGAAATCTAATAGCAGTTTGATTTTGTTTTTCTTTCCTTCCTTTCCTGACATGTCACCACAGATTCTACTTTATTTGAAACATATACACGCAGAGATATTACTATGCATAGTAGTTCTTTAATTGCAGCATATTTCATTAGGTTGCACACATTAATTCTACTCTATTGGAAAAAAAAGAAAACTGGAAGTCACTACATGGTAGTTAACTTCATATGAATTTTCATGAGTAAATATATACATTGGTTTGATGCTATCAGATGAGTGATCCTCAAAATTTCATTATTTGAGGCCTAATATCACCAAATGTATAATTAGAAAGTTGGCAATTTCACCACGCTGAAGAATTTGTTTTAATGCATCTGCCTCTTTAAAACTTTAATCTAAATTCAGACTCCTTGCTGGGACACATTGATAATCAGGTCATCTACCACCATTTTCTTTTTTTTTTTTTTCTTTTTTTTTTATTGTTAAAAAGTAATTTTTTTTTTTTTACAAATAGTTTATTGTCAAATTAGTTTCCACATAACACCCAGTACTCATCCCCACAAGTGTCCTCCTCCATGCCCATCCCCCCCTCCCCCCCACATCCATCAGTCCTCAGTTTTTGTCAGCATTCAAGAGTCTCTCATGGTTTGCCTCTCTCCCTTTCCCCCACCATTTCCGCCCTTCTTCTCCCCCTTGGTCCTCCGTCAAGTTCCTCCTAATCCTCCTATACGTGCAAACATATGGTATTTGNTACGTGCAAACATATGATATTTGTCCTTCTCTGCCTGACTTATTTCGCTCAGCATAACACCCTCAAGGTCCATCCATGTTGCTACACATGGCCACATTTCATTGTTTCTCATTGCCATGTAGTATTCCATGGTATAGATAAACCACATCTTCTTGATCCATCTGTCCGCTGATGGACACTTAGGCTCTTTCCATGTTTTAGCTATTGTGGAGAGTGCTGCTATGAACATTGGGGTACATGTGCTCCTATGCCTCAGCATTTCTGTATCCCTGGGGTAAATTCCTAGCAGTCTACCACCATTTTCTATGTTGCATCCACTTTCTTCTACTCTTGGTACTATTTTTACAATCTACAACCTATCAGCCAGGTTATATATTTTCATTTATTCAGTGATCATATATGGAAGAGCTATTTTTGAGGACACAGTAGTGAAGAAGATGAGGAGATTGCCCTCACAGGGTTTATATTCAAGGGAAAAAAAGGGAGAGACAGAAAGTAAGCAAACAAACAATGAATTGCTTATAGGATAAAAAGTGGTAAGTCCTACCAAGAAAATTAAGCAAGGCGAAAATGAGATGTTGACTTGGTAGGAAGATCAACTTTAAGCATGATGTCAGAAAAAAGCTCTCTGAGGAGGGAACATCTCACCTGACACCAGCCAGGGGAAGGTCTGAGAGGAGGAATGTTGTAGGGACAGGGAAGAGCAGGTACTAGGCCACAGGCAGGCCCAAGCCTGGAGGCTGTTTTAAGGATCAGAGAAATAAGGTTGGAAAGAGATAAAGCTCGACAAGTACATGGAGTTTGGACTACCTCCGGCTTTATTTCATGTTTATTGTGACTCATTTGCTCTATTTTGAATAATTGTTGAGCATTTCCAAGATAGTTTATTTATAAACAAATTATACCCTTCAAAATCTTAATTTTTCTACTCTGTAGACCAATAAAATAATTATTACATTTCAAATGGTAATATTAATTTCTTCTCTATTTAAGTTGTATCATGGGTTCTCAAATTATATCAATGAAACATCCGTGTTTTGAATTGTTCTATCACGTTTAGACATAAGCAGTTTTTTCCCCAGAATTGAAGTATCTTTCTATGAGGTTTTTCTTCCACATCTATTCTTTTATATCTCTGAGTAGGAATGCCAAATAATGTTGGTGATTATTTTCCTGAGGCACTGAATCTAGAATTTATTTAATTGTTTGCATAATCAGTTGAATATGGTTGAAACCTTCCTGTTTTCCAGGGGCCTTATTCTGTTAAATATATGCACTTTCTCAAATTCTTTTTTTATTTGCTGCTCTGTTCCTAACCTCTAAAGTCTCCTTATTATCTCTCACCAGTCTTTGCCCCTCATACTGATTTAATACTACCTGTAGGTTTAATTAACTTGCTGTTTATTTCTCTGGGCTGGACCTTTAATGAAGATGTTAAGAGAGACCTGACAGGCCCTCCCACACGGAATATGCTTTGCCATTTAAATTCTATTTTGCTTTGGGATCCTCAGTTACATTTCAAGAAAATTTCTCTTCCCCGATCTGAATCTGGTTTGGAAACCAGATTGTATGAATCCTTAGTTTCTATTTTAAAAAAATCGGTGCAAAGGAATACATTTAAAGACTTATTGTTTTCTTCAGTTCTTGTAAGGACGTTTTTGCATTGCATTTTGAGGAAGATTTTAGCTAACCATTTTGCAGATTTGCCATTTCCCTCTCTTTAGAAAAGCAAACCCTCAGAACTATTGCTTTCAAGCTTTTGAGTGATGTTATGATAATTTGATTTCTTGAGACACTTAAGTGATCATTTCAAGAGAAAAATTTTATTGCCAGATCTCAGGTTCTATAAATCACTTGTATTTATTACCATTGTTTTTATTAAGTTTTATGATTTGAAACTTTTTGTTTGTAAGGTCTTCATTTGGACACATATATTTAAAATAAGAACAATGGTTTGTAGCTTCATTGCTGATTATTGGCAGTTTGTAAGTGTGGCAGGGTACAGGATTCTGGCTGTTGCCATACCTTCTTGGGCGCCAGTTACTTCCACTGCAACATATGGTACTAGCTCAACTAAACAAACTTGCAAAAAATGTGCTTAAGAACCAGTTTTGCGACCCAGAGGTGACCACCCTCCTTTCTATCAAAGCGACTGGAGAAGCTTAAGGAGGAGTTGGGCATAGAGGGTGAAAGTTTATGGATTGCAGGGTTCGTGAGATTGAAGGGTCTTCTGAAAGGGTGAGGAGTAGGTCTCTTCCCTCAAGTCCACTGAGCTAGTCTTCAGAGAATGACTGACCCCCACATCCCCTCCTGTCTCCTAGGCACAGTGTATGGTGGTGCAACTTTTCCTGGGGAGGAGAAAATGAGAGAACATGGCTAAGATTTGGGAGCAAGGAGGGACACCTGGGTGGCTCAGTCGGTTAAGCGTCCAACTTTGGCTCAGGTCATGATCTCACGGTTCATGGGTTCAAGCCCCGCGTCAGTCTCTGACAGCTAGCTCAGAGCCTGGAGCCTGTTTCATATTCTGTAACTCCCTCTCTCTCTGACCTTCCCCTGCTCACGCTGTCTCTCTCTCTCTCTCTCTCAGAAGTAAATAAAACATTTTTAATTTAAAAAATTAAAAAAAGAAAAGATTTGGGAGCAAGGAGAGGGGCTGCTTTGGGAATGGCCTATGGCTCCCAAGATTCTATTGAAGGAAAAAATATATGTGTTCCCCACAGGCTTTGTGGGAGGAACTTTCCCAAAGGAAGCCTCTTGGAAGATAAGACAGACACAGGAGAAAGAGACTGAAGATGCACTGGGAGATGAAGACTAAGGGGCATGCCTAGTAGCAGCCAATGGAGACATTTACCTCCCTGAGAGGTTTGGTTGAAAGATCCTCAGAATGGCAGCAGGTGTGGGAGGAAATCCTTGAGCAGTCAGGCATCAAACATTTTTTATAACCAAAAGACTCTAAGGCCAGGTCGTAACAGGGCTAGTCCAGTAAGCTCTTTTGTTTGTACCCTATACCTTTTGCTTCTTCTCTGCTTTTCTGCTCCAACCCTGGAAATATCAGGAATCAAGGCAGAGGAGCTAGGAGTGAAGAGAAACAGAAAGCAGTAAACAGAAATTCAGGGCACCATAGCTCTTCCCCACAAGCATGGAGTCTGGGCTTGAAGCACGGCTGATAGGGAGGACATAGGCAACGATTAAATGAACTTTAAATGAATTAGTTCTCACCAGTGTCTTAGACTGGTCATTTTAATTAGGGAAGAAGAGCATTTTTGTTAACTAAGAGTCACTTAAGGACTTTCATTATCTGAAAGTAATGAGGAAAGTCATGTGGTCTGAGTAGGTAATCCTTAAAGGGGAGAGAAGTGCCATCCCCATACGAATGGGTGGGAATGAAAGTGGAGGTCAAGAGTAGTATTCTGCCAACTTCCCCTAGTGTAGTTCTAGTCTTTCACCCTAACATTTACTTTTTTGCTTTTGAAGATTATGAAGACTCTAAACTAAGTGATGAGACTTGTTCTTGGCAAACCATTTGGAATCTCCTTGGAGCTGGCATTCTCAGGCTTTATTTGGTGTCTACTTTTTGTCTCTTTTGCTCTGGAAATGAAACCCACATCTGACTGTGGAGAAGTTCAGTAGGAAATGTAAATATTGAGAGAAAGTAACAGGATAATAAAGGATCTGAGATCCTGGCCATCTGAAGAACAGAAATATGGGCAAGGCACCTATTTAGCCTGTAAAAACTGAAAGCTGTAAAGAGAACTTGGTATGTATCTTCATATGTCATGGATGAAGGACTCTAATTCTGCATGTCTTCACAGAACCAAACTAGGGACATGTTAGGGGGAGAGATTATATACTAATCTAAATTCCAATTTTGAAATATTCAGAACTGTTTTTAAACACTGGAACTAGGTGTTCCTATGAGAATGACCTATTCTCCCTAGATGTTTGCAAGCAGATACTAACTAGCTATATCTAAAGGGTGTTGGAGAGTACCCCTGCTTTGGGAAGAATCTTGAATTTCATACCTGGGGCTTCCTTGTCAATGCTGAGATTTTAGGTGTTGATAGGGTGAATGAAAGAGGCACTGGCTAGGAACCTCAAACTATCATTGTTCTGCAGTTACCCCTATAATTTGCAGATTAGGTATCTTTGCTCATAGAAATAGTGCTGGCAGTAACATGTATGTTCACTCAAGACCAATATGGCTACTGCCCAAATAACAGTTGTACAACTGGATTTTTTTATTTTTTCTGGTTGTGGTAGCAAGTGGAAACAAAACAGAAATTGAATATAATCTTAATTACAAAAATAGAAGGTTGAACCAACATCAAATTTTGAATAGTGCTACCAAAACCATCTGTGTATGTATGATGTGTAAAGCTTTAGGTTAATGTCATGATTGGTTTCACTTTAAAGACTTTTTCCCCCCAAAGTTATAAGCATATCTAAAATCAGAATAACTAAAGGTCCTGAAGTGAAATTTCTACATAAACAAATTAATATTTCATTACCATAAAATATAAAAGTAAATCACAAATGCTTACCTCCTCAGTTAATGCTCCACTAACATACATCCTAAGGGCAGTCATGTTTGAAGGCGTGGTTGCATTTTGCATGTCTCTTTAGGGAATTAGTCCCCAAACTGAGTCTCTAATAATCTGAATCAAGAAACAGCCTTCTCTCTGGAAACAGAAATAGAACTTATAGGATTCATTCATCCATTCATAAGTACTTTCAAACATGCAAACATGCTGTTACTTTCATATATTAAAAAAAAAAAAACTCTCTTGGTCTTATACTCCTATCTTGCTACACTCACCCCATTTGTCTGCTTTATGGAAAAGCTTTCTAAGAATACTCTATACTCATAGTATACCATTCTTCTCTTACCATTCTTTCTTGAACTCACTGCTGGAGTGATCTCAAGTTTTCTTATAGTTTTAAATGCTAATCATCCCTAATTTATATTACCATCTCAGATCTCTCTCTTGCCAAAGTCAGGATCAATAATCATTCCTGGAGGGTAGGCCTTGACATGAACCTTCGAGTTGAGATTAATAATTTAGGCAAGCTGGGAGTGGGCCGGTACAAGGCTGGAGTTGAAGTCCCCAGGTCAGATATATGGTATCACAAGTCTAAACACTAAACTAAAATAGTAAACAGTAGTCAGCTTATAAAATTAGGGTCAGGAACACAGAAGCCAATAAGAGTTGTCAGAATTGAAGTGAGATATCAGAGTTCTGTGAGAATAAACACTAGCAAGTCGGTAACTAAGGGAAATATGTGAGACCTTAAATATTTATTCATGACTTGAAATCGTCATGTCTGTGTCCAGTTCTGAAAATTTCTTCTTCTCTATCAAGGACTAAATGACCTACACTCTGAAAGGAAAAAAAATAGATTTCTATACAATGTATTTTAATACATGTTAAATGGTATGAATAATATTTCCCCCACTGACAGTTTCTAATCCTGCTTTACTGTAGTTAGAGGGCTATAAATACATTGAGCTTTAATGAATCTTTGAAATTAATTATTGATGATCATGAATGTTCTCACACGAAAGCCAACTAGAACTATACCCCTGCAGTTTTATGAAAGTAAATTGTGTCTGTATAAGTCTATTAGGAGAATCATGATTTCCTGCTGTTGAGAGCTGTGGGTGAAATGATTTAGCAACATGGTGGTCAGTTTTCAGTAACCCTTAGGTTATTAGATACCAATAAGATAACTTTTCTTTTCCATGACACATCAGGGATCTAGTGAAATGGAAGCAGAGCACAATAAACAAATAAACATATGCATGTAGATAGTGAACCATGTACACATTATGTATTTCCTTAGCAATTGGCATTGAAGTTGTGATAAAATAGCCTTGACTACATGGATTCCCTGGGTGTATTCAGCATTTATCTGGCACTGAGCACTAATATAGGTGCAAATGGGGATCTCATTAGAGGAGTGGAAATAATACATAAGGGATGTCTGAAGGAATACTTTTGGTTGGCAAGATATCTTCAACAGGTCATAATTTATACAAGCAGCCCTAACTAAAGGTCTTAATAATCCACAACCACCACAAATGCTTAGAGGGTCAGAGTTCCTGAAATAGACTCTGATACTTTGAATTTGAGAAAGAGAACCACATATATGTTGACATTTTTGGTTGTGAGCATAATTTATCTTTGCTTTGCCCACCAAGTGTTCAATTACCTAATAGATAAATTGTGAAAGTGCTCAGAGTCCTAGGACCTGAGGGACACCAAAATACTCTAAACAATTCAGCTTGGGGAAAACACACACACACACACACACACACACACATATATGCACATACATAAATTGAACTTTGCAACCAAAGGAACCTGGGGGGAAAAAACAACATTTGAATTTCAGCACATGAATGAATTTTAGGGTTTTCTGGCTTAGGTATGTTTTTTGTTTTTTTATTTTTTTTTAAATTACAAATGAAGGAAGACGTATCATAATTGTTTCAGGTTTGAGGGCCTTTCAGAGGTCTTCAGGTGACCTTGTTCCCACCGAAATGGAACTAAAGCCCCCTTGAAAGTGCACGGATGACCCATGCTTGGTGGTGGTCCAGCAGTGTCTTTGTGACCCAGAGGTAATTAGTCTGAGCTCAAAAGGATGACTCGATTACTCTTATCTTCATATGAGCTTGCAGCACGACAAATGTTATTAATGGTCATAAAATTATCTGATCTTTTTTTAACACCAGCCTTTGCATTTGTCTTTCTGACCTCATGTGGCAGTTATTCCCACAGGCTGACCGATGTGCTGGGTGAAGATGAATTTCTTTTTATTGGTTTGAAATTTATTGTCCGTTAATTTCATTGATCAAAGGGAATAAAAGATCAAAGAAAGGATAGCCCATTACATGAAGATACAAATCATTATTATTTTCTTTAATATTTTTGACTTTAACATTAATCATTATGAATTATGATAGTGTTCCTTTAGATGTAATATGCAACTTCAAACACATTTTATTTTAACACCACATTATTGCTCACCATGTTACTTAAGCAAGTTTTCTTTCAGCACAGTTTTTTTTCCCTCATTTGCAACCAAATGGGAGGAAAGCATCATGTTTGTATCTCTAGAGGCTGTGATCACACGTCTGTGTACCTGTATCTGCCTTTGCAGTAAAATACTTAATATTTAATAGTTGTGACTGAGCTATGTTCTTTCCTCAGTAAACTGTACTGACTTGAAAGGCATATAAATATTCAGGATCTGTAGAATCAAAGACAATTTTGATATTTTGGGGGAAAACTTAGAGCTGTGAATGATAATAGGATTGTGTATTTTATTTAAAAATACAAGGAAAAAGAGAGAAAGATGCCTTTGATGCATCTATTAAGACCTACATTTCCTGGCCAAATGACTATTTTCCAAGACAGTTTTATGGGGATTTTTTTGGAGCTGAGTATGAAAAGATTCAGTTATATGCGTACTTTTGAGAAGAAGATTGGAAGTAATTTGTTATGCCTTTTTACTCAACACATATCTTTGGTAATTTACAGCAAACAGATTTTTTTTTAAATATCAATTCAGTCCTTTTCTTTGAATGTTGGCCCTATGTGGTTGGTTATGGCCTTATATAATAAAATAGATACTTCAGAGCTAGAGAGATTTTTAGAAAGTACTCTGTTCACCTCACTTTACAGGTGGAATGCTTAGATTAAAATTAAACAAAGCAGAGATTAAATTATTTGTCCAAGAACTTATAGTTATGCAGTCACTCCATAGGCTCTGGAACTATAAATTTTAGACTTCCAATTTACTGATCTCCAAAGTAAATCTCGTTTATTCAATGGCTAAATTGCTCCTAAGGAATATTGATTCTTTTTAAAACAATTGAGGTTGCCTGTTTATTTGCTTGAGCTTGAGACTGAAGGTCTTAGGCCATCAAATGTCAAGCGGGGTTCCATAATCATAAGCATCTAGTGTGTGGTAGGCCTCGTGCTGGGTACTGGAAATTCCCAAATGATCGAAAAGCTAGCTTTTGATCTTAAAGTCTAGTGAAGTAGATAGACTCTGGTAAAAATAAAATTAACAACATAGTATAAAGTGTCAGTGCCAGATGCTTTTTGCCGTTTGTGGATGCATTCAAGGGAAGGGGTGCTTACCTCTAGGAAAGATCACAAACTATTTCAAGAAGGTAATTCTTATCTGTTTGAGAGAGCGAATACATGTTTTCCTGGCAAAAATTCAAGGTGGACAAAGAATAAACTGAGTGTCTAAATATCCAGGATGTGGAAAAATTAGAGCATGCTCAGAACATTCAGTTGTTCAGAGGAAATGGGAGCACTGGTGCTTGTGATAGGAGATGGGGCTGAAGAGGGAGACAGCAGATATTTACACAGGTACAAATCCTATGAAGATACAAAGCATTATCTGATTTGTGTTTTAAAATACTGTTCTAAGGACAGTGAGGAGGACTGGCTAAATGGGGCAAGGCCAGAATGGGACTGGAGTCCAAGGACGCAGACTATCTCTTTGGTCCAGGCAAGAGTGACAAAGGCCTGAGTAACATCAAAGTGAGATGGTTTGTGAGAGAGAATTTGGTAGACCGAGGAACTACTTTGAAGGGGAAAAAACAAGCTGTCATGAAGATGAAAGTGTTGAAAATTCAGGATTTTGGCTTCTGTGAATGAAATACAGATGAAAACCTTAGCTATAGGGTAAGGAAGTATGGTAAGGACCTAGTGCGCTCAGTTTTGAGTATGTTGACTTTAAGGTTACTGCATGCATTTGTGAAGTCATTGCGGCTAACACCCAATGGGACTCATAGCTCTGGTTTTCAGATGAGAAATACTGGTTGGTGGGATAGGTAAAGGAATCATCCGTTTATACAATGTTGTGTAAGTCTGTGAGAGCTTGTGACCATCCAGACACTGCCCAGAGAAGTAGCAGAGAAGAAGAAATTTAGAGTGCCACCACCATTTCTGAGAAATTTAAAGGACAAACCACTGGGGGAAAAGCCTTCTAAGGAATGGAGAGCCAGCAGGCTGATAGTTCAGAAGAGAAGGCATTTATGTTTCAAGGAGCAGTCATTAGACCCAGAAGCCTCAGGTCATGGTGATGTGAGTACTGAAGAGAATATCCATTTGTCTTGTCTATGGGTGGAGTATCCGTGCCTTCAGCAGAGGCAGTTCCGGACTTGGAGCAGAGATCTATTCCAGAGGAAGAGAGGAGAAGGGTGGAATAAGCTCGGACAACTATTCCAGCACAAAGCAGTGATGTTCAGAGAAAAATGCAGGAGTTAAGGAATGAGGTTGTGGTCAAGAAGCAGATTTGAGTAGTTTTAGAGATTGTTGGGGAAAAAAGGATGGGGGAGACTCAACCAACAGGTGAGGGGACAAATTAGAGGAAAATATTCCTGGATGCCATGAGTTCAATGGCACAGGTGGAAAGCTGCTTTCAATAAGGAAAAGGCAGAGGCACACTTTCAGAGACTTGCTTGTCATGGAAGAGGTGACATGGTGGAAGCCTCCAAAACTCCAAAGATAAATCCTGACTTGTCAGGTGTGTCCTTGGGCAAGTTTTATTATCTCTCTGATCTTCAGTTTTCTCATCTGTAAAATTGTAGTATTAATTATCTAAACCTTATTGAGTTACATGAATTAAATGAGATAATGCCTATAAATTTTCAGCTTAGTATTACAACATATTATAAGTGCTTAAAAGTGGTGGCTATCATTTAGGCTGGCTTTTATTCCTACACTCTGCCTGATTTTCAAAAATTCCATTCTGCAGGTGCAACTTCTTTCCATTGCCTTGTTCCATCCTCCAAGTGGTAGCCCGATCCTGGCACTTGCTTCAGCTGATCCTTTGGTGGCTGTTTAGAGTTGAACATCAATTTATTATGAATGGCATCTTGCTCTTCTATACCTACGTTTGTACCTGGTTCAAAGGGAAAGCACAGCTAGTCTATCATTATCAAGCTGTCACTTCTTATCCAGTTCATTCATTCAACTCATTTGCATTAAGCCACTCTAAGCCAGGTGGAGATATATTGCAGTGCTAAGACAGCCCTGCGCATCCATGGGGAACATATAGAATGCCGCATCAGCAGGAAAACCAGTGGAACATAAAGAGTCCAGTCTGTACTTTCTGAGACTGATGGTTGCTTGGTTTTTCATGTGTGCCTGAGAAGAATTAGTGATGGGGGGAGGTGGGGATGAGGGTAGGAAGCAAAACATACTCTTCTTCAATTAGCTTCCTCTAAAATGAAAGATCAGTGTCTTCAACATGATGCTCAACTACCTTTCTTGGTCCCAGTCTCAAAACATAACAAAGTTCCTTAGCTCACATTAGGATAGCCTTTTAAAGTCTTGTGCATGAGCATACAGAGGAAAAAGGTAACAAATACAGAACTCACTAGAAAAAAGGCAAGACAGTCACCTTCCAAACCACAGTCACATGGAAAATACCCATGTGTGGACTCCTGTCACCCCTCCTCTTGCCCGTTCTCTCACACACAAACCCTCCAAGAGGCATAATGAGATTTTTTTTTCCTCAAATATTTCGTTTATTTCCATGGTAAAAAAAATCTTGTGATTTATTAGTCCATTTAAAACCCATTAAAGATCTACTTGCTTTGATTAAATGGCACCATTTTAAAGGTTAATCAGTGTCATTTTTTATATTTAAAACTTAAAGGTACAGTGCTTCTTACTTACTGAAAATAACTACCAAAAACGGAATGAGAGCAGTCATTGAAATGCATACTTACTTAAAATGTGGAATAGATACAGTGTGAATCATTTCTTGGTCAGATCCTATGGGTCAGTATGCTACTAATAATATACATTTTTCTCAATTCTAGCAACTACAAGGTCAGTACAAGTGTCCTTGTTTATAGTTTTCTCCATGCAGCTCTATACCAAGCGGTTTGAAAAATGCCCTCTCTGTCTGCCCTTTGAATTCTAACAAACTGTGTTGGTAGACCTCTCGCCACCAAAGCAGAAAACTGTGTTCTAGACTAATGGAGAAATATTCTGTTTTTCTTTATGAATGCTATATTCTGATTTACTTTAATCTCTTTTGTATTCTTAATTTATGTATTTGATATCAGCATGTTCTCCTTGTACGTGATATTGGAACATCACAGATAAGACTAAAGTCATTTTTGACCTTCATCCCACATCTGAGTCTTCTGTCAGCCTCTCGACTTAGTTTGGTAAATATGTAATCATTTTGGTCCTTAGCATAAAAACATCCTCCTGCAGGTAATCATTCATATCTTGCATTTTTTCAACCTCTGATGTATCCTAGAGATGGTGTATTTTGCATTCTTAATTTATAATGTGAAACTTACAAAGAAGTGTTCAAATTAGTTTGGGAACTATTTGAAAGAAGAAACTTTTCATGGGCAAATCAATTATTAGTTGGTATTAGGGAGGTAAATCCTGTGACAATTTAAGTGAATTTTCTTGATTTTATTAGGTGATAAGAGAAAGGTTAGTTTCTATTTTCTCTTGAGATCCTGACAATCACCTATCCTGGGATTCTCTGTTGAACAGGACTTTTCCCCATTTGTCTGTATAGAGTGTCATTGCCTTGCTTGTGGTTTGTCAGCATAGTAAGTCTTTAGTTGTAAGAACTAATTGGTGATGTTCCTTACCTGATTACCTGGATTTTACTTTCCAATGAATCACTGTATCAGGAAACAAGCACCCTTTTAATATGATGCACACACACTAATGTTGGAAACTTGTTTGTGCTTCCTCACTGGAGAGAGAAAGAAGAAAGACACTATAGCAAAACCCCGTATACGGCTTGCTCTTTTTGTGTAGAACCTATTGAAGAAGCAATACCACTCTGATGGTGCTATGCTCTGTGGCTTTGCCACAGATAGAAGAATTCAATAAGAATTTTAAAAAAAAAATTCTAAATGAATTTAATCTGTATTCATGAATAATTATTTGGCTATGATTCCCTTGTTTACCAAGTAATTATGGTTTTAAAATCTGTTTGGGTTAGCATTTAGCTTTTCTCCATCCAAGGGAATCATAACATTGATGGAATATCTATCAGCCCATTCTTATGAGCTAAAGTAATTAAAAAATTCTTTATTATTCTCTGTATGATAGTAACCTATAATAAATTTGGAATGAGTTGTTCAAATATTGACTATCAAAACATTGTCCTTCTGTTCCCATGAATAAAGGGGGGAAAGAATTTGAGGGGTTTTGTAAGGCTTTAATGAAACACATGACTTTAGAGTTACCATACAGTGGAAAAGACACATCGCTTACTCACACCACACATACACGGGACCAACCACAAAATTATATACAAATGTGATACCATTATTAATCAGACCACAGAAATGAACTTAGAATTCAAACTGCAGAAGCATGAAATTTTAGGAAGGTTCTATTGTAAGTTAAGATTCAGTGCTATTTTCTTTTGATTAAGTTTAAACCAGGAAATCGACCCTTTTGAAAGTGTGCCACATCTCATTACTATATATATTCAAGCAACCATTATAAAATGGCTGCTGCTGAACAAAAATTACTATTTGTGATACTTTTTATCTTGAATTACTTTCTAAATTAGGACAGGAAATTATAAGCAATTAAAAAAACAATTCTTCCAGGAAAATGAGTGCATTGGACCAGAAGTGTCTGAGGTCTTAGTGCTATCGTTATATAATAATTCTAAGACACTTGTTATTCCAATAAAGATGCTTGGATTTGTTTTCCTTTAAAAATGTTATTTGTGGCTATTTAAAATTTGCAAGTGAGGATGGTAGAGCAGAGATAGGGGTTCTCAGCAGGTACTGGGAGAACAGTGTACTTTTTTTTTTTTTTTTAAGAACCACAGTGTTGAAACTACGTAATTACATAGTAACTGTTGACCTTGTAATTACACTGTAAGTACCTGTAGTGACAAGATAAATGCATGGTTATTTCAGTCCTTTAAGCTATAGGGCTATCATGCGACCCTAACAATGTAAGCTACATAGTAATTTATTTGTAGAGTAAATAGTGCTTACCCACAAGTAATACCCACACATGTACAGTGCTTGCTACACAGATCCAGAAAAATATGGCAAATTAGTGCCGTCTAGGCACTCTTATTAAAATGACATATAAACCACATACATGTGTATTGGTAATATTAAGTTATTTGTGGAACATTTGGGGGATTTCATTTCTGCCTTTTGTCCTAAAATTTCCTATTCTCTACACAAGTAGAGTTATAGGTGAGTGTTTTTAATGATAATTTTTTGTTGTTGTTGCCATAGTATGTAACCATACAGTTTGTTTACTGGGAGTCCTCTTGTGTTTACAAGTTTCCTTCATTTAAATAAAGCTGCTTTTGCAAGAAATCTACATCTGTCAAACTACATTTATTTTAATATGTTTTAAGTTATAATCTAATGAGTTGGCAGTAGAAATAATAGTTGTGAATCATTTTCTAAAAAATAGATAGTTTTGTAATATAAATAATAATGGTGGTTATTAACATTTATTAAATGCTTATTAAGCCCTTGGGCATATGATAATTACCCCTAATTTTTTCATATCTACACAAATTCAGATTTCAACATACTGAATGTTTTTGTGATGATTTTATTTTAACCAAGAAGTGAAATGAATTTTTAGTCATTTATGCAATCAAAGTATTTTTTTCAGTCTCTTTGTATGCCAGACCTTGTGTTATGTAATCTACTATATTAGCAACAATTAGTCTTTATAGTGAGAGAAAATAGTGACACGTTACTTCAGCCTGCGGTGTAAAAATAAGAGCAAGTATAGGATGAAATGGGAGTGTATTAAAGTTATCTAGTCACGAGAGCAAAGGTGAGGTTGTGATAGGGGAGAGGAATGTTTAGTCTGAGGGATTAACAAGGTACCAATACCCAGAGACAAATTTGAAGCCGCCATGTCTGGGACTTGGATTTTGAGGGTGTGAGCTTGTGGAAAGAAGACTCCAGAGACAGACACCATGCCTTGAAAAACTTTATGGTAGAAAGTTTTGATTTCATCCTGGGGTCGTTGAAGAATCATTAGAGAGTTGGGGCACCTGGGTGGCTCGGTTGGGCGTCTGACCTAGGCCCAGATCATGATCTCACAGTTCGTGGGTTCGAGCCCCGTGCCGGGCTCTGTGCTGACAGCTAACTCAGAGCCTGGAGCCTGCTTCAGATTCTGTATCTCCCTCTCTCTCTGACCCTCCCCTGCTCACGCTGTCTCTCTCTCTTTCTCTTTCAGAAATAAATAAAACATTTAAAAACATTTTTAAAAAAAGAATCATTAGAGAATTTAAGTAGAAGGAGAAGTGGACAATGTGAACAATGGATGAGAATAAGACAATACATCCACTTGGGAGACACTATTGAGGTCATTGCAGGAATCCTGGGAAAAAGTGATGGTGTTCGGAACTCGGCACTTAGAATATTGGTGGCTCCTCTTATATTCTGTCCACATAGTTCTTTATTCTGAAGTGTTTCATGTCACTGCCCATAGTGAATATTCTACATTTGTCTAGGTGCAGTGTAAATGCGTGAAAGAGGTAGACCAGTGGCCTTGGAATAACCAGTCTGGAAGTGTTCATTGGCCAGGGTTTAGCAAAGATGCTTATTATTGGACCCTGAATGAAATGTAACACACAGTAATGGTTATAAGGTCTGTAGATGTAAGTTTGTCACCCTGGAGGTGGTTTCAGCTCATGAGACATACTTCAGTCTTTCCTTGTCTAAAACATTGAATCATTCAATAAATAAGCCACTGGCACTTTTTCCCCTGTGGCCTCAGCGTTGATCCATTTCCTCTAAGCAACCAGAGTTTTCACATGGCATATTTGTTCCTCTTTTGACAAGGGTTTGCAAGTGAACCTCCCTAGGAGAGACTGTATATGTGAAACACTCTGAAGGGCTTATGGGAAGCTATATTGGGACTGTTTTCCTTAGCACATCAGTGTATGATCGGGAGGAAAAAAAAATAAAAAAAGCAAAAGGCAAACTTTTGTTTGGATTCAAATGTCATCTTTGCCTGTGCCACATTTATTTTTATTTTCTCTCTGACAAGGAATGCTAACTTTCCAGGAAAACTCAACTTCTCTGCAAGAACAGCCAACACAAACAATTTTTTTAAGGTGTGATTTTCCTTGAGGCTGTGATTTTATCATTTGGAGTGAATGGTGGATTGAAAAAACAAAAAAGAAAAAAACTTGGGAGTATACATTTCCTTTACTAAGACATCAACTTGAATCATGTTTTGGACATTGTGGCTACAGTTTTCCAAGACTTTGCTTCTCAGGAGACCCTGATGTGAAACATATGGAAAGCTCAATCCACATTCTTTTTGAGTCAGATCTCTAGGGGACCTAGTGAAGGTGAGAGAAACTTCTGCTTGCTCATGACATGTTCTAGACAGATATTGTCCCTGAACATATTTGCATTGGCACCTTTTTATATTGGGGCAATGTGGATCTTACGAAATGAAAGCAATTTTCCCTTTTCTAAAAGGGAGAGATTTCTCTTTTCAGGTGGGACATTCCCAAAACAATTGCTTTTTAACTCAAAGTAGTTAACTATACCTGACAAGTAGCGAAATTCCCTGACTTTTGTCCATGTCCCTTCCATACTGTAGATAAAAATATTTTTTTTCATTTGAAGCATAAATAAATTTCTATATTCTCTCTTTATGTTAAGAGAAATCTTCATTCTCTTTGGAGCATTTTGTTTGTGGTTTTGAGCTTGAATGGATATCTTCTGCTTATAATATCTATATTTTTAAATAATTTACACATAAACAGTTGACAGGTAAAGCCATTTATGTTCTCTATATATTATGACAAAAGAGAAAACTCATTTATGGGCGATGCTTTGCATTTTAACCCCATCTTACTGTTTCTTTTATAGTCATAAACTGTACCAATGATGGTTATTTAAAAAAATCAGTAGAGTATGAGAGATGGAGAATACCCAAGAATAGAATTACACTAACATTTATGATTATGTGACACCTTGAATTCCATCCAATACTTCAGTTTTACTTACTCCTTGAACTTTCACTATTAATGATATTCAGGCTTCAAAAAAAAGTTGAAATGCCAACATCATATTGGAAGACAAATTTACATTTCATTCCCAACACTGTAATTTAATAAAAGTTTTATGGTGTTATGGGTACTTAATTATGCTCAAAGCAAGGCTGGAATTTAACAGTGTTCCGCATACAGAGGAGTTGGTGGTGCTTTATTTTGAAAAGTTCCTTTCAAAGAGCATTGTAGTATACCATACACCAAATATGCTGCATTTAAAAGACACTTTGGAAAATGATGAATTACTTAAATTGTAGTTCATTTCTGTTACAGAAAATAAATTCTCATAATTCACTTAAGGTGGTTTAAAATACTATGTTACTGGTTTATCAGACTTTGAAATATTCATTCCTCTCAGAATCGCAGCTATGTTAATGTTACTGTGTATGTAGCTAATACATTTTAAGTCCAGACATGAGTTTTCTGACTTTTTTTCTAAGTAAGCATAATTAATTCTCCAGGGCACCCTTGAAGATAGTTTTTATCACCCCCTTCCCTCTTCTCTTATCATAATCCTGTTGATTAGATCTTTTTAAAGCTCATTGAGAATCATGTTCTCCTCCTCTGCTTAAAATTGTTCAAAACTTCCTTCTCCAGTGTTGACTTAATCTAGTCTAAACTGTCATTTACAATTCTGCAGTCTGGCTTCTACCTACTTTCATTTGCATACCTTACATCCCAGCCAAACTCCAGTCCTTTGAACAGGACCCTTTCTCACTGCCTTTGCTTCATGCTGTTCCCACTGGTAGAATTCTCCCTCTCCTCCCATTTCCACCTGGTGATTTTTTCATCTTTCAAGACTTGGTCCATCTGCTACCTCTTCCCCAGACAGAAATTTTTCTCCAGTATTGGCTTCCTTTACCATATATTTTATTTTCCTTTACATTTAGACTTACAAAATGTGTTTTTTTTTTCTTATATACGTGACATCTCCCTATTAACTTCCACGAAGATTCTACATCTCACTCATCCCCTGATGCTCTTGTACCATATCTTATACACAGTGGTTACTTAAACCAATGCTTGTGGAATGAATAGATTTACTTTTGGATGAGGTGTTTGTATGTGTTAGGAGTAACTGAATGGTTACACCCTTTTTCCTCCAAATATGTTTTACTTTATGTCCCAATTTAAACTGGTTGTAACCTCAAAAGTAACAGCTGTAAACTACCACGCATATCTATCCATGAACTCATCCACCATTAGGAATTTCTTTTTCATTGGAAGTACCAATTTGTCCATCCACTTTAAACAACAGGACATTTGTCTTTTATGTTAGCCACCTCCTCATGTAGCAGAGTTGATTGAGTAATACAGGTATTCCCAAGGATAGTAACTTTATTGTGAGAGTCAGTGTTGTTTTGTTTCTTTGTTTGTTAATTAACTAACTTTACTTTTAAGAGCAATTTCAGTTCACCAGAAAATTGAGTATACAGTAGAGAGACTTCCCACAAACTCCCCACACATACATAGTCTCCTTTGCTATCAACTTCCCACAGCAGAGGAGTGCATGTGTTAAAATTCCATGAACCTAGATTGACCTATTACCACACAAAGTCTGTAGTTCACAATGGAGTTCACTCTTGGTGTTAGACATTCTATGGGTCTTCGCAGATGTGTAATGACGTTTATCCACCATTATAGCATCATACAGAACAGTTTCACTGCCCTGAAAATCCTCTTTGCTCTCCCTATTGATCCTTTTCTTTCCAAACCCTGACAATTAATGATCTTTTTACTGTCTCCATAGTTTGGCCTTTTCTGGAATGTGGTGTGAAGATTTTCCAGATTGGTTTCTTTCACTTCTGCCTTTAACATTCTTCTATGTCTTTCCATGGCTTGATATTTTATTTCCTTTTAGTGTTGAATAAGATTCCATTGTCCAGATGAACCACCATTTATCCACTTCCCTACCATAGGCCATCTTGATTGCTTCCAAGTTTTGGGCAATGATACATAAAGCTCATGTAAACATTCATTTCAGGTTTTTGGGTGGACATAGTTTTTGATTCATTGGGGTAAATATGAAGGAGTGTGAATGTCACATTGTGATGGTATAGCGAGTACATGTTTAGTTTTGTAAGAAACTGATAAACTATCTTCCAAAGTGGCTGTAACATTTTACATTCACACCAACCATGAATTAGATTTCCTATTGTTCCATATCCTCACCAGCGTTTGATAGTGTCAAGGTTTTAGATTTTGGCCATTCTAAAAGGTGTGTAGTACTATCTCAATATTTTAATTTGCAGTTCTCCAATGACATTCTGTTGGACATTTTTTCATATACTTACTTGCCATCTGTATATGTTCTTTGGAGGGGTGTCTGTTTGAGTGCTTTCCCATTAAAAAAAATAAGGTGGTTTATTTTCTTATTCTTGAGTTTTAAGAGTTCTTTGTATATTTTGGATAATAGCCTTCTATTAGGTATGTCTTTTGCACATACTTCCTCCCTTTGTAACTTGTTTAATCATTCTCTTGACATTGCCTTTCATAGAGTATGTCTTTAATTTTAATAAAGTCATGTTTATTAATTATTTCTTTCATGGATCTTGCCTTTGGGGTTATATGAGAAAAGTCACATCCCTATCTAAGTTCTTCGAGGCTTACACTATGTAAGCCCAGGAGTTTTATAGTTTTATGTTTTACCATTAGCTCTATGATCATTTTGAGTTAATTTTGAACTGAGATCCATGTCTAGGTTCTTTTCTTGCATGTGAGGTCCAGTTGTTTTAGTACCATTTGTTGAAAAAACTGTCTTTGCTCTGTAGTATTGCCTTTGCTCCATTGTTAAAGGTTAACCAGCTATATTATATGAGTCTACTTCTGGGTTTTCTATTCTGTTCCACTGATCTTTCCATCTATTCTTTCACCACTGCAACAGTGCTCTGATTATTTTAAGTTAGAGATAAGATTTTGACAGGATTCCATTGATTCTCTAGAACAAATTGGGAAGAACTGCCATCTTGACAGCATCGAGTCTTCCTACCCATGAACATGGAATATCTCCCAATTCATTTAGTTCTTTGATATATTTTAATCAAGGCTTTGTAGTTTTTCTGATATAACACTTGTACATATTTTGTTAGATTTATACCTAAATATTTAACTTTTAGGGGGGGTGCTAATGTAAATGGTATTGTGTTTTTAATTGCAAATTTCAGTTATTATTTGCTGGTATTTAGTAAAATGATGGACTTTTGTATATTAATCTTCTATTTTACAACCTAGCTGTAATCACTTATTAGTCCTAGATTTTTTTGTGGTGTTGATCCATTCATATTTTCTGCATAAATGGTCATGTCGTCAGTGAAAAAAATTTTATTTCTTCTTTTCCAAACTATAAAGCTTTTCTTCTTGTCTTACGAATTATCTATGACTTCCAATATGATGTTCCAAAGGAATGGTGAGAAGGGATGTCCTTGCTTTGTTCCTGATCTTAGTGGGAATACTTCAAGTTTCTCACCATTAATATGATGTTAGTTGTAGGTTTTTTGTAGATATTCTTTGTCAAGTTGAAGAAATTCTCCTTTGTTCCTAATTTACTGAGAGATTTTATCATGAGTGAATGTTGGAATCTGTCAAATGCTTTATCTGTATGTATTGATATGATCAGGTGATTTTTCTTCTTTAACCTGTTAGTGTGATAGATTAAACTAATTGGTTTTTGAATATTGAACCATCCTTGCATACCTGGATGAATCCCATTTCATTGTGGTATACTATTCTTTTTATATATTGTGGATTCATTTTGCCAATATTTTTTTTAAATGTTTTTTTATTTATTTCTAGGAGAGAGAGAGAGAGAGACAGCGTGAGCAAGGGAGGGTCAGAGAGAGAGGGAGTCACAGACTCTGAAACAGGCTCCAGGCTCTGAGCTGGCAGTCAGCACAGAGCCCGATGCGGGTCTCGAACCCACAAACCGCGAGATCATGACCTAAGCGAAAGTCGGACGCTTAACCGACTAAGCCACCCAGGCGCCCCTCATTTTGCCAATATTTTGTTGAACATTTTTTCTTCTATGCTCATGAGCAATATTGGACTACATTTTTCTTTTCTTGTAATGTCTTTGTCTGATATTGGTATTAGGATAATATTGGCTTTATAGAATAAATTAGGAAGCTCTTACTCTGGTTACATTTTCTGGAAAAGATTGTAGAGAATTAGGATAATGTCTTTCATAAATGTTTGATAGAATTCTTCAGTGAATTATTAGGGCCTGGAGTTTTCTGTTTGGAAGGCTGTTAATTATAGATTCCATTTCTTTAATAGATATAGATCTATTCAGACTATGTAATTGTGTGTGTCTGAATTTTGGCAGATTGTGCCTGTCAAGGGATTGGTTCATTTCATATAGGTTATTATATTTGGGAGTATATTGTTATTTATATTATTACATTATTGTCTTTTTAGTGTCTATAGGATCTATAAAAATATCCTCTATTTCCTTTCTAAAATTAGTAATTTGTGTCTTCTCTCTTGTTTTCTTAGTTAGCTTGATTAGAAGCTTACTGACATTACTGACTTTTTCAAAAAAACATTTCCTATTTTCAATATTTATTTCAGATCCAATTTTATTTATTTATTTATTTATTTATTTATTTATTCATTCATTCATTTATTTATTTCTTTATGTTTATTTAGAATTTTATTTGCTCTTCTTTTTATAGTCTTCCAAGGTAGCTTAGATTATTGATTTTAGATCTTTCTTCTTTTCTAATATATACATTCAGTACTATAAATTTTAGTTTAAACATTGTTTTTACTGCACTTTGAAATTTTGATAAGTTGTATTTTCATTTTCATCTAATTCAAAATCAGGTTGACACTGAAACAACACAGGTTTGAACTGCATAGGTCCATTTGTATGTGGATTTTTTTCTTTGACAAATACAGTACAATATTGCAAATGTGGTTTTTTCTTATAATTTTCTTAATAATGCTTTATTTTCTCTAGCTTACTTTATTGTAAGAATACAGTATATAATAGATATAATATAGACTGTGTGTTAACCAACTCTTTATATTATGTTGTTATGTTATATTGTTATGTTATGCTACATTATCTTATGTTATGTTATCTTATGTTAGGCTTCCAGTCAACAGTTGTCTATTAGTAGTTAAGTTTTCAAGATATCAAAAGTTATAGACAGATTTTCAACTGGATGAGGAGTCAGTGCCCCTAACTTGTGTGTTGTCCAAGGATTAACTGTACTTTTCAATTTCTCTTAAGATTTTTATTTGAACAAGGTGTATTCAGAAGTGTCTTATTTAATATCCATGTATTTGGGGATTTTCCAGGTATCTTTCTTTTATTGATTTCAAGTTTAATTCTGTTTTGTTATGCAGGAAGACATTATATGTTTTCTCTTCTTTTAAATGTGTTATCTTGTGACCCAGTATGTGGTCTTTGTGAATGTTCCATGTGAGCTTGAGAGCAAGGTGTAATCTGCTCCTATTTATAGCTGTCCATTATATATAGTTGATTGATAGTGCAGTTGAGTTGAACTATATCCTTGATGATATTTTGACTCCTAGATCTGTCCATTTCTGAAGGATGTTAAGCCTCCAACTATAATAGTGGATTAATCTATTTCTCCTTGCGGCTCTAACCAGTGTTTGTCATGTATTTTGATGTTCTGTTTCTCTACATTACACATGTTGATCCCTTTGTTAGATTCTTTTATTTATTAGTATGCAATACCCCTCTTTATCCCTGCCAACTTCCTTGCTCTGAGGTCTCTTCCACTGTCTGAAATTAAGATTACTACTGGGACTTTGTTGTGATTAGCATGTTCACATGATGTATCTTTCCACATGTTTACTTTTAGTATTCATATTGTGAAGACCATATGGTTGGCTTTTATTTTTTTATTCACTCTGGCCATTTATGTCTTTTAATTTGAGTATTTAGACCAGTTACTTTTAATGTAATGATTAATATAGTCAGATTAATACATATTCTGTTTGGTATTTTCTATTTGTTGCTATTGTTCTTTATTTCTATTTTTGTCTTCCACATTTTTCTGCATTTTGTGGTTATAATTGAGCATTTGTATGGTTTCATTTTCTTTCCTTTCTTATCATATTAATTGTGACTATTTTTACATTCTTTTTTTTTAGCGGTTGCGCTAGAGTTTGCAGTATACATTTACAAAATCCAAGTCCACTTTCAATTAACACTATGTCCTTTTATGATATATACTTCCTTCATTCGGCTCCTTATAGCATTGTTGTCATTCATTTACTTATACCTAAGCCTACATAAGGAACAAAATACATACATAATTTAATACATAAAAGTACATTTAAGAAAGTACATAAAAGTACATACATATATAAAAGTACATACATAAAATACATAAAAGTATACATAATCAAGTACATTTTTGTTCTTATTATTTTGAACAAATTATTATTAGATCAATTTAGAATAAGGACAATAAAATTTTTACTTTATTTTTTTTATTCTTTTATTCTTATGTAGATAAAAGTGTCTAATCTATATCCGTTTCTTTCTCTCTGAAACATTTATTTCTCTCTTTTAAAATTTCTTACAAGACAGGTCTACTAGTGACAAATTCTCTCACTTTTTAGTTTACAAAATCTTTATTTCTCCTTCATATTTGAAGGATAATTTTGCTGAGTATGAAATTCTATACTGTTTTCTGTTTCTTCTCAAACATCAGGTATTTCACTCCAATTCATGGTTTAATGGTTTCTGTGGGGATGTTGGATGAAATCTTTACAGGTCCTATATATGGAGAGTGTTTTTTCTTTCCGTTTATCCTCTTTCAAGATTTTTTTCTTTATCTTTGATTTTCTGAAGCTTGAACATTATAGGTCCAAGTGCAGTTTTTGGATGTTTATTCTCTTTGGCATTCTTTGAGTTTCTCAAATTTGTGGTTTGGTGTGTGACATTAATTTGGAGGAAATTCTTAATTATTGTTGCTTCAAGTACTGGTTCTGTTCTTTTTCTTTTTTCTGGTATTTCCATTACACATATGTTATGCCTTTTTAATCATTCCACAATTATTAGATATTCTGTCTTTTTTTAAAAAATCATTTTTCCTAGTCTTTTATCTCTGTGCTTTTTAATCTTCAAATTTCAATGGTCATATCCTCAAGTTTAGAAATTCTTTCTTCAGTTGTGTCCAGTGTGCTAATGAGCTAGTCAATAGTATTCTTCATTTATGTTAGTGATTTTTATTTCTAACGTTTCTTTTTAATTCTCTTAGAATGTCCATATTTTTGCATATATCATTCATGTATTTTTTCATGTTGTCTATGTTTTCCATGAAAGCTTGTAGCATACAAATCATAATTTTAAAAAGTTATGGTTTAATAATTCTAACATTACTGCCATGTCTAACTCTGGGTCCAATGTCTATTTAATCTCTTGAATCTCATCTTACCTTTTAGTATGCCTTATAATTTTTTGTTTTTAAAAGGCAGACATAATGCACTAGATAAAAGGTATTGTGGTAAATAGATCTTTAATAGTATAGTAGTAAGGTTTGAGGGGAGAGGGAGTGTTCTATGGTCTTTGGATTAGGTCTCAGTAAACTCAGGCTGTGAACTTCACCAGTGCTTCCAAGGTTTCCCATGTTAGGAGGAACAGGATGGCTAGAGGGGATTGGAAGTATGTCTTTGCTTTCTTTCACATGGAAGCCTGTGAGGGCAGGAGTTGGATATTTCTAGTCCCCTACATGGAAGGCTAGAGGAAAGTAGAATTGGTTTGTTTCCCTTCCCACAGATAAGTTAGACTATGATAAACCCCTGCCAGGTTAAGCTTTGGTAAAATACTTTCTCTTGAGTTCAGGCCTTGTTAAGAAGTACAGAATGCCCTGCAATATTTCAAAATGGTTCATTTTGTTCTCCCTTACTAGAAGCCAAAGACAATTTTTTTCTCTCCTATATTCACTGTGGGGACTGAATAGAGCTCCTAGAGATAAAACTCACAAAGTTGGGTTAGGCTTTTTATAATTGAGTGCCCCTGGAGTTTTCAACTCTGAGACTTGTCCACACTGAGCCTCCAGGAATTTGTTGATTACAGTCAGATCTTCTAATCCTGGCACTGGTTCCCATGGAAATTTCTGATTGTGGGTTTCTGCTCTGGTAAGTCGTGACTCTCTGTATCTGCTTGACTGTTTTTCCAATTTTTGAGGACAATGGTTTTACCTTTGACCTCACTTATCTAATATATATAAGAAGAGTTATGATTTTTCAGTTTGTTGAGGTTTTTACTTGATGTCCAAACAGAGTGGTTACTTTTAAAGAACTTACATACCAGAAAGGAAACTGTAAGTTGAAAGTCAATTTTTAATTTTTGTTGAGGCTATTACTGTTGAGTCATGACCTCTGTCTGTGCTCTTAAAATGAGAAAAACATTTTGTTGAAAGTATTGTATTTTCAGAATTTCATAAAACTTCCCAGCTATTATAAGAAATTTTAGACACAGGTTAATGAATAATAATCACAATAAATATAACAAATAGAAGAGTTTAGATGGTACTAGTCATTTTAGATCTCTGTTTGAGTCCTATGGACAGTTTCTAAAAATTATGGAGAACCATGATCTTGAGATATAGCTATACATGTATTACATGATGTAAGCTATTTGAGAGTAAAGACTTGGATATGTGATGGGTATTCTATAAATACCTATTGGCTGATCAACTGATTGACTGATAAATGCCTATACCAAATGTCACTTATCCAATGATACAATACACAATTATTTCTATAAGCTTTAGTAATTAAAATGTGTTATGGGGCACCTGGGAGGCTCAGTCCAACTGTTGATTTCAGCTTGGGTCATGGTTTCACAGTTGTAAGATCAAACCCCACATCTGGCCTTACACTGACAGTACAGAACCTTTTTTTTTTTTTTTTTTTTTTTTTACAAATAGTTTATTGTCAAATTAGTTTCCACATAACACTCAGTGCTCATCCCCACAAGTGTCCTCCTC